>NC_056725.1:1926966174-1926988674 GCF_019279795.1 Protopterus annectens | reverse complement strand
TCATTAAGGATGGGGTGTATTTGAAAACAAGTCCTTAATTTATGCCTAAAGTTGTTTCAGGGTTTACTCTGAGTCAAGCTCTTCATCTCTCTATCTGCTTCTCAGATCCAAAAACTAAGGGAGAAAGGATTTTGCACACTCTTGATGTCCACAGGCAACTCAAATGCTATTGAACTACTGTTTTTTTTCCCATGAAGGTACGAGAAAGGGAACAATCTATGTTGAAACAGACAAGTCACAAATAGTTGTCTAATCCTTTTTTTGTTACTGTCTCCCTACAAGCCATTTCCAGGCAAGATCATTGCCCGTTCATCCAGGGATTTGGTATCTTTGGTATCTTTGGTAGTTTTTGGAAAGAAGTATACTCTAGAAGTATTGTAGAGGCATCAGCTTGGTCATATGTGTATACTTTTACAAAGCATTACAAATTAGACTCCATTTCCAGATTCAGAGTATGTTTTGCTAGGACTTCTTCAGGGGCTCCTGTATTCTTCCTACTACCCTCCTTTCTAAACTCTGGTAATTTACCCATACAGCTTAGGTTACTGCAATAGTGATCTAATGATGAAGTTGAGTAAATTTTCTTACCATAACAGTAGAAGTTTGAATAGACCACTGTTGTATTAGGGATACCCTCTCTCTATTCTCTTTTTTGTGTCATGTTTTTGCCGGGGTGTGGATATTTTTATTTAATTTTTTTCCAAGCATATACTTATAAGTCAGGCTCTAGCCTCCCTTACATTGAGGCAAGAAATCTATGAAGGTTTGGCACTCTAACTACTGAGTTTATATGGCTGTCATCAAGTCCTTCAGTGGTTAGGGCATGTGGAAGGTATCCAAAGCTTTGAATGCTGGTCGGTCTTCATTTCCTTGGCAGCTTAGGCTACTGCAATAGTGATCTATTCTAACATCTGCTGTTAAGGTAAGTTAACTTACACAACTGTAGATTTTTTTCTCTATAACCTGGTCATCGATACTTCTTGCACTTTTATCACAATTTAAAAGAAACCTTAATTTAGTATGTTTCTCTCTTCTAACTTCCTGAATAATATCAGAAACAAAATTTTGCTGAAAACATATTTCCTCAAATAATTTGTTCAAGTTTTTAAGTTCTTTATTCATTGACTCATCATTGCTAATTAATTTGCCCAACATAGTTGCCTGACCTTTTATCACATTTGTGTTGACATGTAATGGATGCGCACTTGATGCATGGGTGTAATTGTTGGCAAATGTAGGTTTTCTATATAAAGTAGAATAAAAAGTCCTGTTGATCTTGTCAGAATTCACTAGAATATCTAAAAAACATAATACCTTAATTACTAGTGTGAAGGGGTATTTTTAAAAATCATTAATAACATGGGCATCACAGCCTATCACAAAAAAACAAGTCCTCCACAAATTTGCAATATAAAAGGGACATTATTAAAATATTTAGATTTGAGTATCAGTTATTTTTCACTCATTTAACACTATATTTGCATAGACTGGGGCTGCTGCCATCCCCTTAACCACTCCACATGTTTGAAAATATTGTCTATCAAATAAGAAAAAAAAGTCATTCTCTAATACCAGTTCCATTAAATTGCAAGTTGTATTGGTCTCTTCAGTACTGAAAACAGTAACATCAAATAGAAAAAGACCTCATCATATTCGCTCCTTCTATATGAAGAATTAGGCTATATAAATATATTACATCTTCACTTAATAAAAACTATTTTTTTTTCTTATATATTCACCATGCCAATGTTTTAAGTCTTGCTAAAAATGCTGAGAATCTTTAAAGGTTCATAGGTAAGTACTAGGCTAGCTGCCTCGAGGGCCATTTTAAGCCTAGCCAGTTTCCCTTTTTGTGCTCGAAATAACCTGTTCCATTTGCTTATAGATTGTCCTTACCCATCCCCTGGCTGAAAATTATATATTACCCCTAATGAGAATAACTGGGATCATACCACAGATAATTTGAGGGGACCCATGCATGGGATCAAGTATTAAGAAGCTGCATCTGTCTATTAGTAGTACAGAGGGCAGTCCTGAAGTCAAATTTCTGTTTCCCATCCTTAGATCTTAGATACATTTGAATATGGACAGAAATTAACTTTGTTTTATATGGATGGGGAGTCTGTTCCACAGCAATGGTATCCTCTGCGAGATGTAGCTGTCCCTCCAAACCATTCTGTTGATGTTGGAGAAGAGGTTTAGATTCCTAGTCTAAGTATTTCTGATACCACTGGACTTGTTGATGTGCAGTAAATCCATCAAGAATGGGTTGGAGCATGCCTTGTATGCCAAACACAGGTCACCTCTTAGCAGTCTGTAGGATACCAAATATAGTGTCAGAGCTTTGAGTCAGTCCATGTAGGACATGTTGTTTAAGCCTTGTATCCTTTTAGTAAGGTATCTCTGTGGGCATTCCAGTTATTGCATGTGTCTGGACAGATACATGCCAAAGGAGGCATTATATTCAGTAAGTGGCCTAATAGGGCTGAGTAAAACAGGGTAATGATATCCCTAGATCTAGACAAAATCTCTTTGTTTACAAGCTGAACAATACAGAAGGACTCTGTTGCAACAACAAACACATGCTAGTCAAAAGTTTGGTCACTGTCTGCATATGTTCCCAAATACTGAGCAACTGGGTCAACTTTTAAGGGCATATTGTTAATGTAATAGTTCCCTGTGATTTATGACTTCCCAAAGGATGCAGTAATGCAGTTTTTGGCATTTAGTTTCAGTACATGATTTTGGAACCAGGTATTTAAGACAAACCTTCCTGCAGGATGGCTAAATCCAAGTCCTTCAATGATATCAACTCTCACTCGCCCACAAACTAGTAAACCATCCACTAAATGTCCCATCCCTCCAGAATCTACTCCAACCCTACTGCACCACCAGACCACTAAGATCCAGCAACAAAAATCACTTGCAGATCACTAAAGCCAGTAACTCTGCTGGTGAAGCACTATTCTCTTGCACCATAGCCAAATTATGGAACTCCCTCCCACCCACAGTTACCTCAGTACCATCATGCACCCACTTCAAAACTTTACTAAAAGCGCACCTAAAAACATGCTGGCTATGTCCTTGCAACTCCCACTCTAATATCACCCACCCCATCCAACCACTACCTTTCTTTCCACCCCACTAACTACCTTGATTATAGCAAGTTCAGATGCTCATAAGCCTAGTACTTATTATACAGCAGGAACTTCTTCTTGTAACATTTGTTAATGTCTGTTATGTACTTCGCAGATAAAGATTCTCATTGTCTACTGATGTACTATGTCCTTCATCTGTAACTATGTTTGTAATTAATTGCTATGTTAATCAAATTGTTAATCGCTATGTAATCCAATGTAACTACGGTCTGTTTATTTTAACTGTGGAGCTTTTCTCCCTGGTCCTTCGCTGAAAATGGACCTACGTCCAGTCGGACACTCCCAGTCAACAAATGTAAATAAAAATAAAATAAATAAATAAAATTTTGGGGATTCAATGGCTACTCCTAGCTTGTAGTCATCATCAAACCTAGTCACCCAGAGCCCTTTGGTATTGGCTTTTACTTCAGAAAAGTAGATGCCAAACATGAGAGATCCCAGCACAGAAGCCTGGGGACTTCGCTGGTTAATATAAAAAAGTACTTTACTCTATCTAGTTTAAAAGACTAGCTAAATCAATTGAAATATGTTCTGTCTTATAGCCTTTTGCTGAAACTGTAAGATGCAAAAGAGGATTAATACTATCTTTATGTCATTTAAGGATATCCAAAAATACCCTAATTTTAGGATCTGTGACTGTAAAAACAATACCACTCCAAAACAATATAACCATTCTGCAAAAATGTGATTAATCACTATTTAATTTTTTATATGCAAACATTCTTGTTGCAAAATGGTTTATAAAGCTTATCATCATTCAACAATTCTTTAAAGGAGAGTACCGTACCCACAGACTCAAAAAACATGTTTAAAACATAATGACATGATGTTTCCTACACTTTAACAGCACTCTGGGATTATTTACAGGATTATAAATATTTTTATATGCAATTCCAGACTCTAACCACCTGGAGGCTGGCATATTTACGTGGTTTGGATAAATCAGGTTGTCATCCAGTATCCCAGAAATCATTGTTTGGCTCAAAAATGTTACATCATGCAGGCCTCCGTTTGCCTAAAGTTCCTGTCATTTCATGGATGTTGCATGCGTATAAAGTACTGAGTAAAATAGAACAGTGTAAGTGACATTCCCTGCTGCTGGATGACTACTTCAAACAGAAACAGTGCAAATGCCACAGAACACACTCAAAGTGCTGTTTACTGCTGCCTTTTTTCTAATTTAGTTTAAATAGCACTAATTTGTGAGACAATGAATTCCAGTCCATTTACTTCTCCCCTCCCCCATAACACTTAGCTTTCCTAGCTGTCAAAGTCCTGGGGGTAATTTGACCTGGTAATTCCATTGATTGGCAGATCTCAGCAGGGTGCTTGACTCATGTAATTTAATCTTTGCTCTAGCATTTCCTTTGTTAGAGGGGACATTTTTTTCTGCACTATAGCCATGGCCTTACTTGACTGCAATCACATCCAGTAAGGTCTTGCACCAAGGAGCTAAAGAATAAAACATTTATACTATTAACCAGTTTAGATCTTTATTAATTTAAGTGTTAAGGTATCACTTCATGCTTCCACCTTGTTAAAAATTGAGATTTACATGTGCAAAGTGTGTTGGTATGCAGTGTTTGCCTTCATATGTTTTTACTCCACTGGTTGGTTTGCAAAAAAAAACTTTTGCAGTGTCCCTGGATTTGTCTTTGTACATACAAACCACATTGCTATATTTTCCCCTTCCTTTTTTCTCGTGTCCAGAAGTCACTTATAACAAAGTATATTTTTTACTGATTTTTTTTTTAAATAAAGGACATCAAGGTTAACTTACCTTGAATCAGATAATGGATGCCACTGCAAAGAATCACTGTTGAAATATTTATGCATGGACAAAATCCCTTACTAAATCTATTTGCCAGCCTCCAGTTCAATTGGTGCTATGGCTTTAATATACTGGTGTGTTTGCTCATTCTTTCCAAATATCTCCACCATTACATACCAGTTTTGCAGTGTAGTAGCCACCCGACATGCCCATACACCTTTAGCCATCAATATGCAGCTACTCCTGTTCATGTGAGTATGTGAATTCAATTTCAGACTTAAGGTGTGGAAGCTGCACTGAATAATTTTAGGTGCTTGTTCAGGTTTCACATGGTGCTTGCTTAGAGCTACTCTCATGTTAAGCCACTATGAATATGTTGCACTGCCACCTCTGATACCAGGGTAATGTTTTAATCTTTCTATTCCCGCAATGCACACTAGCAGTATCTGGTGTAAATACAACAGAGAAGTATGCAAGCGATACACCACTTAAGCATCATTTGCCGTGCAGAATGTACAAATATGAATTCCAAATTTCTGTGTTTCCAAACATTGGTGTTACTACACTACTACTGAATAAAATGAACAGCACTCAGACTGGGGAAGGACAAGGGAGCCATGACATCACAGAATGGGTGGGTCTTATTATTTTAGTTAGAATCAGATGACGGCTGTGGCGATGTCACTTTGGGGGAGGGAACTGATTAAAAAAAAGTACCTGCACTGCCTGGCCTTGATGATGTCAGTAATTGGGCGACTCCAGCAAGCTTTATTCAAACGTGAGAGAATCATCTTGTAAGTGAAACCATCACAGTATGAGAAGGTAGGCTTCTGTTACAGAAGTAAGGGGAATTATAAAAATTGTAAATGCTTTATTGTTGTTGCTTTACAGAGGACAGTGTAAATAGGGAGGAAAAGGGCCGTGAAGTTGAGGAATACATTAGAGAAACCTGTTGTACTCCTTTAACATTTTCTTTATATATACAATTAAACATAATGACCATAGAGCTACTTTCATCATCCTTCATAAGCATGACAGTGTCCCATTTGGTATGTACCTCACAAGACATCTGCAACAGCTGGAAAGGCCACAGAAGTACCTCACTAAAAGAATCACAGGCCAAAAGCAGATGCCCTGTCCTGACCATCTAAAATAACTCCAGCTATACTCTGTGGCATATCGTCTACTCAGAGGCGATCTCTGCTTAACATACAAGGCCATGTCAAACCCTGAGCTGTTGGACATGATCCACTTAAAGAAATCCCAATCCCTCAGAGCCACACGCTCCAGGGATCTAAGCCTTGTCATCACAATGAACAAAACATGCTGGAGGGATAGGTTCCTGACCCAGAGACTCCCCCATACTCTGGAATAGACTGCCCATACATGTCAAACAGAGCGCCTCCTTGGCCCTCTTCAAAAGGAACCTTGATGATTGAGTGGGAGATAGGAAATTCACCCTGGGGATCACGTCAGTTGCCCTGCTAGACAGGAGTCCAGGGAAGTAAATATTGTGGAAAAAAATACACAGGGAATTGTTATGGCTAGGCTTGTGTAGGCCCTAGGGCTGATAGCCTAGTACCAACCTATGAACCTATGAGGTTGTTGTTAAACCTCAGGAATAAAAGGCCCACTTTTCATTGCGTCTTTAATTAAATTATTTATTACATGGTGGGTTCTTCATCATATTTCATAGGTCAACTTCACATAAAACTTTAAATGCTAGAAACAGTGTAGGGTTGAATGTGGTAGGTTAAAAAAACTAGCCATATCTGCTTTAGTTGATTCTAAAAAATAAGCCAAGTTTAACTTCCTTACAAATACTTTTAAGTCAGTCAATGTCTCAGCCAAATGTACTCTGTGAGATAATACAAAATAAAAGCCTTTTGAAAACAAATTATGTCTCACTCAAATGGACAGAGTTCAAATGTATTGCCTTCAGTTTTGACTATGAATCTGTCCCATTAATTTGTTCCTACTGTTCATGTATTCTTTTTCTCATTCCAGTTCTTTTTCTGAAAAAGAAAAAAAAAAGAAGTTTTAAGTGTTAATGTTTGTTATCCATTTCTTACTTTTTCATACTGTGCTTCACAATTCACTGAACAGTGCCTGCTTCTGCAACTGTTTCTTCACTGAAAATCCCGTTAAGATAGTGTATGGTGGAAACCCACAGTTGAATTTATTTGAAGGCCTTTATATACTTTCTTGGAAATATAATTGGATCTGTTCAGTGAAGGAACTTCTTGTTTATATGAAGAATTATTACCATTGGTTCTAACATTAGAAAGGAAAAACTCAATGTGAAGTTGTTAAATCTCGCCGTTTATTCTCACTGATGGGTTCGGAGCCGATCCTCGGCTCTGACACGGCCGATAGCAAAGCTTCAGGTTTGCCAGTAGCTCGAGACCAAGCCCCTTATCCCACAATGCAGTACTGGAATTACCTCAGATCTAGTTTGCCGCAGCAAGAGAGATCTCGGTGATCCAGTTAGCTTGGACCATTTTGACAAATCGCAAGTTAAAAAAACTCTAACTCATTATTGTTGGTGGAATAAATATGGTGCCTTATGTGCAGTACAAAAGGTGGTCTGTGTAGCCAGTTGTACCTCCTGTCGTTATTTTATGCAGGCAGAACTACATATGCATGCATTTAAAAGATAAAATAGTTTTTCAATCTTACTCACAAACACTGGCTAATCTACAATGTATGTACTGTACCTGTGTACTATGTATGTATTCTACCTACATTCCAAAGTTCAGCTGTACACCACAAATCTATTACTTACCTTTATTTTTAAAATTAATATCTTTTTTGATTGTTCTCTCCACTGTAACTGTTTCTGCCGCATGCCACTGTAAAAACATGTCTCTTGTAATTTGTGTGTATACTGATTATGTCTAAATAACTAAATGTGTCTGTAATTTTTCTTTGTGGAGCTTTTCTCCCCAGGCCTCTGCTGAAAAAGGGCCTTTTCGGCTCAGTCAGACACCCCCGGTTAACAAATGTAAAATAAAAACAAATAAATAAATAAATAAAATAAATAAAAAAAAAAAACATTTAATGCTCTGCATAAGCACACTACTATGTGTGAAAGTTTTAAAAGGTTTTTGTTTTTGTCTTGGACCAAGTGCAGGTAACAGAGACTGAGGGGGGTATTGGAGTTACTTTCACATGGATAAAAACAGGTATAAATGAATTCACTTCTTTCAAATCAGTGCTGAAAAATAGGCATCCGTTGGTATTTGAATTCACTTGTTTTATGGCACTGTTGTGTATATTTTTGTAAATAGATTGTTGAATTTAAAAATTTTTAAATACTTTGTAGCTGTGTACATTTATTCTTGATGGTTTAAATGTTAAAAAAACAATTTATATGTAGTCATGTAATATATGGAAACTTATTTTAGTGGAGAATTGTGGGTGAGAATTTAGTCTAATAAAGCCCAAGAGAAGTGAGATGGATGAAAATGCTTATTCAGTAAAATTCTCAAGAATTTCTGGCTTGGAGTTGTTATAAATATCTCTCTCTCTTTGCATATATATGTTTCTTCAAATTTTCGCTGTACCAGATAATCGAATCCCATTTCACCGACACCACTTTATTGAATCTTCACTTCGTTGAATTCCCGGAGCAAAGGCAATTCACCCAGAGTAAACAACCTTTCGATCACCATGGTGAACCTTGCCCTTTCCCCATTGTAGTGCGATCTCAGAGTTGGTTTATTTAGTTATGCGAGAATGAAGCAGCCTGTGCGAGTACAGTAGCTGCAGGGTCCTAAAGAGCAAATACATAAACCAAAAAATGGACCAGCAAACAAGGCACTTAAAAATAATGGAAAATACTTTAATAAAAGTATTAGGTTCAATTAAACAGTCCGGTTTCAGCAATTACTTTACAGAGCCTTCATCAGTGTTTGAATGTATACAGAAAAAGAACCTATATATAAGAAATTCCTTGAATCATGTGATTCATTACAAATGTTCATTGAGGCCAGGCTTAAAGAGCCCACCAAGTTTAATAATCCATTTTTTCTCCATTGTATTCAATAACTCATGCCAACCTAATTTATTATTTCTAGATCTCAAAATTTTTTCAATAATGATGAAACTGAAACATGCATTATGATGATTTAAAGAATGTTTATATAGAGCATTTGTTTCCCTCTTGTTCCTAATGTCACTGAGATGCTCAGATACGCATAGTTTCAATGGTCTAGAGGTTTGACCAACATAAAATGCAGAACAAGTGCACTTAGCCAAGTAAATGACCCGGTCAGAGGAGCAATTAGCAAAGAATTTAATATTAAATACCTCAGGGGTATTGTGACTGGTAAAACTTTTAGTTTTAAGTAAATTGGTACAGTATGTGCAATGCCCACAAGGAAAACATCCAAATAAAGGTTCACCTGATAATGTAGTCTGTATGGTGTGAGTGGTTTTGGCATCGCAGTGTTTAAAATGATTAAAGAAAGCAGATACATTTTTACCCTTACGAAAAGAAAATGAACATCTGTCACCAAGGATTTCCTGAAGTCTGGGTTCACATGTTAATATATTCCAATTTTGTTGGACCATATTAATCAATTTATTGGTGTTACGTCCATAAGTGGTGATGAATCTGGGAGGTTCAGAGTTGGATTTATGACTGGTCTTATATTGTCATAACTCTTCACATTTCATGCTTTCAACAATGTGTTTGGTATGTACAAGATGACCCAATTTATATCCACGATCGTGAAATCTATGTACAGGATCATCCCTGAAACGTGTGTATGTGTCTTGATCAGAACAAATGTGTTTGATACGCATGAACTGAGATTTGGGAATGTTTTTGCAACTGTGTGGGGGATGGAAGCTGGAGGCATGGAGTAGTGAATTATTTTTGGGGAATTTTCGGTGAATTTCTGTAGACAGCATATGATCTGATGTGCGGCAAACCTAAACATCTAAAAAAATCATTTTATTTTTATCAAAGCTGACAGAAAATTCGATTCCCCATTTATTATCATTCAAATGTTATAAATTCTGAGAGATATTCACTATCTGACCTCCATACCAACCAGCAATCATCTAGATACCTATGCCAAATGTCCATCTCATCAATATAAATATTGTGAGATCTGTCATAAATGACCTGTTCTTCAAAACACGCCATGAACAAATCCGCTTATATGGGTGCAAAAGAAGCCCCCCATGGCTGTCCCCTTTGTTTGCAAATAACACTTTCCCTTATAGAAAAACACATTCTTAGTCAGTACATGTTCCGTCAAACACAACAAAAGAGTATTAAAACCTGGCCTATATAGTTCTGTCTTATTGAGCCAAAATTCCAAAGCTTACAACCTGGCCCAGTGTGGAATGTTGGTATATAATGATTTGACGTCTAAGGTGCATCGTAACCAATCTGGCTCAAGTTGTTTGTCTGAAATTATTTGAAGAAATTCAATAGTGTCCCAGATCCTAGCTTGGACACATTGTAAAAAAGGCTGTAAATGTTTAGTCAAAAACAAAGAAAGTGGCTCAGTTAATGAATTTTTGCCAGAAACAATGGGTCTGCCTGGGGCGTTGTGAAGATCTTTATGAATTTTAGGTAGAAAGTATATGTATTGTGGGCAGGGATTGGTAATGGTAAGTTGGAACTGTATATTTTTCGTAATGATCCCCTCTTCAACAGCTGATATCAGAAAAGAATCTATCTGTTTTTTTAAAAATAGGTGTGGGATCCATGGATAATTCAGAATAATAACGTGCATTAGATAACTGGCTGAATGCTTCATGATCATATTGTGAGATATCCTGAACAACAGTTGAACCTCCTTTATCAGCACCAATAATAACCAACTCATGATTGTTGGCTAGATTAGTGATATTCTCCATACATGTTTTAGACACATTATTTGATAAGGGCGGGATAGATCTTGAATGGAAATGAAGTTCTTTTAACATAGCTTGTTGAAACATGGAAACATGGTGATTCATAGGCGGCATGAAAGAAGATCTGTGGTATTTGAATTCATCAGAGATCTTTGATGGTTGTTGATCCTGAAAAAATAGTTTTAAATTAAGCATTCTACAAAATGAAATAATATCCTGAGCAAAACTTTCTTCTGAAACAAAAAAGCCAGGGATGAAAGATAATCCTTTATTCAAGGTCTCAATTTCAGAGGAGGAGAGAACATGTGATGAAATGTTGGTGATGTTAACATTATTCACTTTGTCACAAACATTTGCAATAGAGTTTCCATATTGTCTACAACCTCCTCCTATGTGTAAACCCTGCATGATTGTAGAGTTGCTTCTTTTTAATGCTGGTGATCCTGTGGCACCCCCTGAGTCAGTATCTGGACCAGAAGAGGAATAATCATCAGCTGAAGTATCATAGGTTCATAGGTTCATAGGTAGGTACTAGGCTATTGGTCCTAGGTCCCATACAAGCCTAGCCAAAAAATGTACCCTGGCTTTCGCCACCCAAGAAAATTATTTTCCTGTGCCCCTGTCGAGCAGAGCCACAGAAGTGATCCCTGGGGTGAATTTCCCATTTCCCATCCAATCATCAAGATTTTTCTTGAAGAGTGCTAATGAGGAGCTCTGTTTGACATAGATAGGTAGTCTGCTCCAGAGTATGGGAAGTCTCTGGGACAGGAATCTATCCCTCCAGCATGTTCTGTTTATTGTGGTGACAAGGTTAAGGTCCCTAGAGCATGTAGCTCGGAGGGATTGGGATTTCTTTAAGTGGAGCATGTCCAACAGTTCTGGGTTTGACATAGCTTTGTATGTTAGGCAGAGATCGCCCCTGAGTAGGCGATATGCGATGGAGTAAAGCTGTAGCTTTTTGAGACGGTCTGTATAGGGCATCTGTTTGAGGCCAGTAATCCTCTTTGTGAGGTATTTCGGTGGTCTTTCCAGTTGTTGTAGATGTCTTGTGAGGTACATACCAAAAGGGGCGTTGTACTCTATAATGGGTCTAATGAGTGATGAGTAGAGGGGAACAATGACCTCTTTTTTTCTGGATGAGAATCCTTTTGTGATGAGATGAGCCATGTAGAAGGATTTCCTGACCACTGTGGTGATGTGATTATCAAAGGAGAGACTACTGTCCACCTGTGTCCCAAGGTCTCTTATCACATTTTCGGCATTAAGTAGACTACCAGCTATGTGGTAGTTCATGGGTAAAGAGTTTTTACCAAAGGGGATGACAATACACTTTTTGGCACTGAGCTTCAGGCCATGGCTTTGACATCTGTCTCAGTGAGGCCCTTTTGTAGTTTGTCCACATCGTTAGGAGTTTCGATTATGGCTCCTAGTTTGCAGTCATCTGCAAACTTTGTTAGCCAAAGACCTTCTGTGTCGGCCTGCACTTCAGAGAAGTAGATACCAAACAGGAGAGGACCCAGGACTGAACCCTGTGGTACTCCACTTGTCACTGGTCTGATGTCGGATTTGGAATCCGCTACTTTCACAGTGTGGGTTCTGTCCATGAGCCAGTTGGCAACCCATCTTGTGACATAGGGATTTATACCTAGTTTAGTGAGCTTATCTATAATTCCAGAGTGGGGGATGGTGTCGAAAGCCTTGGCGAGATCTAGATAAGCTGTGTGAACCATTTTACCCTCATCTATGGCTTTGGTGGCTGCTTCAAAGAAGTCAATCAGGTTTAGAAGACATGATCTGCCTTTTACAAATCCAAACTGAGTAGGGTCCAGAGTTTGGAGATTACCAATGTCTTTGTTTATGAGTTCCATGATGATACGTTCCATGGCCTTGCAGACCAGGCTTGTCAGGCTGAGGAAGTAGTTCCTGGGGTCCGTCGTGGCTCCCCCTTTGTGGAATGGGATAACTGTTGCGGTGCGCCATTCAGTGGGTACAAAGCCAGAGGTGAGGCTATGATTGAACATGGTACTTAGGTAGGGTACCAGTTCATTCTGTAGTTCGTGTAAAACACAGCCTGGGATATTGTCAGGTCCCATGGATGCTGTGTTCTTGGCTTTGGAGAGTGTGTTTTTTACCTGTGCAGCCGTGATTATAGGAACTTTGCATTCTTCCGGTATAGAGATGGGCCCGCTAGCGAAAAAAAGCTTCACTTGTATCAAGATTATATCACCCCAGATGGGATTCGAACCCACAATCCTTGGCTTAGGAGGCCAGTGCCTTATCCATTAGGCCACTGGGGCCTCAGTATTTGTGTTTGAAGATGTGCCTTTTTTAAGAATAGATTTTGTCCGTTTCCTTTTGGGGGTAGTCCGGTTATGGGCAATGAAACGGACATGTTTGGCTTTGTTTTCAAAATTAAAAGGGTCACCTTTAGTATAATCATCAAGATCCCTGTGAAACCTTTTCTTTTTCCTTTCTTTCAACTGGGATGTTAATGTAAGTAATTCCTTGCTCAAATTTTTGATACTGTCAGTGTAAATAGTCTGACCCTCAAATTCCTTAGCCTGTTCACTAAGCAAAGTAATAGATGAGATTTCTTGTTCTATGATTCTATTGTGGTAATTAGCCAATATTTCAACAAATTTAAGAGATATTTCTTGTTGAACCTCACTCCATTGTTTGAGCAAGAGTTCTTCGGGGGAATTCACCAAAGGTTGTGTACGTATCCTCAGCCCCCGTGGGGTTATTCCTTTAAGTAAGTAGGCATGGAAGAGCTTATAGTGCCATACATTGTTACGTAAAACTCTCATATGTTTATTTAAATTTGAAAAAATATTTTCACAACTGTCATTGGTTGCTGCAACACCAAAATTATCCATTCGTTCACCAGCTGGACCCAGTCCAAAAACTGAAAGGTCATCTCTATCGGCAGATAGACCTGTGAGCAACTGGTGTAGTTCCATGGTCACTCGTGAAAATAGTATTGACAAAAAATACCCAGAAATGGATTACTAACAAATCTAGGAAGAGATATTGGCCGGTACAAACCAGGATCAATAAGCAATATGATTAGGATAATTATAGAAAACTGCAGTCTATATAAGAGTGCCTCCAAAATAATTGGTGTTCATAAGATAAATCATTTGCCAGTCCTAGTTGAGCCAATAAGCCAAAAAGACAGGTGCTTCACTTGGTCCAAATATGACTTACTTCAAAATTGAAATGGAGGTATATGGTGCTTACAGTGACCAAATTAACAGAGGTGAGCCTAAAAAAATGGCCAGATAAAATCAAATGCCCAAACGGAACATCAATTCAAATATTGTGAACGAATATAAATTAAGTTACCCAAAGTTGAGTTCAAGATAATAGAATAAAATCATGGAAGAATAAATCCATCACAATAGACTGTGAAATCTAAATGTGAAAAATAGAAGGACATATATATTTAAAAAAATAATAATAACCCAGTTGTTAGATATAATACCATTAAAGGAGAGATTATGTCCTGTGGATAATAATATAGGAATCAAAAAATGGGTCAAATGAACAATAGCCACCTTGGTATCATAGATTTGGAAATATAGAAAGAAAGAATATGTATATGAAATAAATACCCTATTAACTGTGTCTAAACCTAACCGGTTTAAATTGTGCAAAATAGTGAAAAATCACTACTGGAATAATGGTGCCACCAGATTAGCTAGCTGTGTGGGAGTAGTGAAGCCCCAAAAAATCAAATATGGAGTAAAGTTGCATAACATAATGCTTAAACATCATCAAATATATTACAATTGGTTCAGACAACAATGTACAACACTATTTGTCGATAGCATATGTGATATTAATGATTCCAAAATAAAAAACAAATATCTTGCATATAACAGCAATATTTCCTTAAGGTGCACAATAATTGCATACCTAAGGGATGAAGCCCATGAAAATGCCTAGTAAAATTAATAAATAAGTAAATAAGTATGTCACTTATTGTTCAGAAGATGCATGGCATAATGCTTATACCTATAAAATGGTTGACAAAAGCATGTCAAATATGCTGCCTAAATACTCCCAAAGATTTTATATCATAATTTAGATAGTAAACATGATAGTACCAATGAACAAAAATAGTACAGCATGACTTTTAAATAATGAAGCTTACAATCCCAGCATCAATGGTCTTGTAAAAGAGGCCAGTAAAGTGACACAATAGTAACCTCAGTGCTGAATGTGATGCCTACAAAAAGCATCCAACATGAATTCCCTCATGAGCTTGAAAATTCCCCGAAAAATAATTCACTACTCCATGCCGCCAGCTTCCATCCCCCACACATTTGCAAAAACATTCCCAAATCTCAGTTCATGCATATCAAACGCATTTGTTCTGATCAAGACACATACACACGTTTCAGGGATGATCTGTGATCTTGTACATAGATTTCACGATCGTGGATATAAATTGGGTCATCTTGTACATACCAAACACATTGTTGACAGCATGAAACGTGAGGAGTTATTACAATACAAGACCAGTAATAAATCCAACTCCGAACCTCCCAGATTCATCACCACTTATGGACGTAACACCAATAAATTGATTAATATGGTCCAACAAAATTGGAATATATTAACATGTGAACCCAGACTTCAGGAAATCCTTGGTGACAGATGTTCATTTTCTTTTCGTAAGGGTAAAAATGTATCTGCTTTCTTTAATCATTTTAAACACTGCGATGCCAAAACCACTCACACCATACAGACAACATTATCAGGTGAACCTTTATTTGGATGTTTTCCTTGCGGGCATTGCACATACTGTACCAAGTTACTTAAAACTAAAAGTTTTACCAGTCACAATACCCCTGAGGTATTTAATATTAAATTCATTGCTAATTGCTCCTCTGACTGGGTCATTTACTTGGCTAAGTGCACTTGTTCTGCATTTTATGTTGGTCAAACCTCTAGACCATTGAAACTATGCTTATCTGAGCATCTCAGCGACATTAGGAACAAGAGGGAAATGAATGCTCTATATAAACATTCTTTAAATCATCATAATGCATGCTTCAGTTTCATCATTGTTGACAAAATTTTGAGATCTTGAAATAATAAATTAGGTTGGCATGAGTTATTGAATACAATGGAGAAAAAATGGATTATTAAACTTGGTGGGCTCTTTAAGCCTGGTCTCAATGAACATTTGTAATGAATCACATGATTCAAGGAATTTCTTATATATAGGTTCTTTTTCTGTATACATTCAAACACTGATGAAGGCTCTGTAAAGTAATTGCCGAAACCTGTCTGTTTAATTGAACCTAATACTTTTATTAAAGTATTTTCCATTATTTTTATGTGCCTTATTTAGTTATGCCCCCCACATCGGCAGGTGTGTGGGTGAAGCCCCCCACTTGGAGGGATAGTTGTTTTGCTGTTTGTTGTTTTGTCCTGGTGTTCAAGTGGTTGTTTACCCTGGGTGAATTGCCATTGTTCCAGATGTTCAAAGAAGTGAACATTCAGTCTTACCGGAGACAGGATAGCTAAGTATTTGAATAATAGCACTTGGCTGTAATGCAATTTAATTGTGCGAGAGCTCTATAGCTCAGGGTTTGACACTTTTTCTAAAGTGCAGTGATCTTGGATTTAATGAGATTAAGTTTGTGGATGCCAGGGATACCCCCCCCCCCCCCCCACACACACACACACACATTGAGGGAATGTATGAGGGGTTTGCCTCACCAAAGAAAAAGACACATACCAAAAAATTAATTGATTGTTTTGGTTTGTTTGTTGGCAAACTATTATGGTACCACCTAAGAGTTCATTGTAATTTAGTAGTGAACCACTTCAGCATAATGATTCTGCTGGTATTTGTCATGGTGGGAATTGTTTTTCATTCCATCTTCAGCTCTACTTATGGCTTAAACTAATGTGATCAAGACTGTTCTGGTTAATTGCTCACTCACTTTTCATGTCCCATATTGCATTTGATGTACCACATGTATGTCCTTGAGTAACTTGGGGGATTATTTTGTGTTCCTCTGCTCTGTCTAGTCCTCCTGGTTATCCATATTTTCCCTCATTCTTTCTCCTCATATGACAACATTTTTCTGTATTTTATAGCTATTAACGTTTGTCTTGGTCATTTTAGTTTTACTTTTTTTTTTTTAAATTTTGCACTAGAAGTTGTTCTCCCATTTCCAGAACATTTATTGCATCTCGTGCACTGGGTCAGATTGCATTTAAGCTAAGTGATTAAGTTATTTTGATTGCTTTGTTAATGTTACAGGGTAGATGAAATCAATAGTCAAAGTAGTACTTCAAGAGATGAAACATCAGAAAGTCTCAGTGCTCCAGAAGAAGGTGAAGAACAAAGTGAAGAAGAAACTGAAGAAGAAAATGTTCAAATGAGGAAAAATACATGTACAGAAGACATTACTGCAGTACCAGCAAAGAAATTACTACTGGCTCGGGCAATGGCAGATAAACTAATGCAAGAAAAACAGGTAATATGCATTTCAGTTATTGCCTATTTAACTGTTACATTATGCTTGTAACCCATTGTCAAGAACCTAAATGTTTTTCTCCCACTGGTTCCCTACATGGAGGGTAGTATAATCTTGATTTCTTGTTTTCTCAATGAGCTAACAGAGAACCTTCTAGCAACAGTTAACTACCATTTCATGATAGTTACCCACCATTTCATAATAGAGCTAAGAGGATTAAAAATAGGCATTTCCAAGTGGCATAGTCTCATGTATGGTGAAATGGGGAGTAACTTGAAAAACATCTGTCTTTAGTCAGTTTTTTTTTTTGGCTGAATTGACTGACTGGAACAACATGGTGAATGTTCCATATATAGTTATGGGTGGTACAGCAGCTGTTGACTACTTAAAGTAGTTTGGTTAGCTAGTTTCTGGCTTTTCACGTAAGGATACTGTATGTTTTGTAGGCTCATAGGTAAGTACTAGGATAGCTGGCTTTGCAGGCCATTTTAAGCCAAGCCAATTTAACTGTTGTTGCTTGAATTAATATATTCCATTTAGTGTTAGATTAGCCTTATCCATCCCGGGGGTTGATAATTTTATGTTAACCCTAATGAGAATAACTGACATCATACCACAGATAATTTGAGGGAACCCATTCATGTGCTATAGCATCTAAGAGCTGCTTCTGTCCATTAGAAGTACAGAGGGCAGTCTTGGGTAAAATTTCTGTTTTCCTTCCATAAGTCCAAGTTGTGCATGAATATGGACAGGAATGAGGTTTGTTTTATTAAGATGGGGAGTTTGCTCCAGTGTAGTGTTATCCCCTGCGAGATATACTTGCCCCTCTAAACCATTCTCTTGATTTTCCAGAAGAGATTTAGAACCCTAGACCAAGTATTTCTGATGCCATTTGACTTTGACATAAACACATATAAGTTACATATAAGTTATATATAGAAGATTATATAAATATATATATAAAAAACAACTATAGCTGTTAACATTTCAGGTGACGAGACTTCAAAAAAGGTTTCAGAGAAGAAATACCATTGAGTCCAGGTTATCTCTCAGCATTTAGCGAGAGAATCAAATAATATCAGCAATCGTGTTTTTTTAGAGAAGAACTCGAAAAGAGAATTCACTTTAAAAAAAACACTGCTCTTCAGAACACGCTCGAGAAGTGTTACGCAGCAGGGGAGAACACAGAGGCACCAGAGCCAGGAATGGACAGTACAACAAACGAAGAGAAGATGTACCTAAATACAGGTTTGCTTGTTATCATTTCTTCTTTGACTTTAAGCAAAGAACAAAGTGAGTTGTTGAGCAGGGGCCTGTCGTTTATCCCTGCTAAACGAGCAGATTAAGCAGAAATGCTAAAAGTTCTTAGACTTCTTGGTAGAAGCCTTTCTTTGAAAAATATTTATCCTGATAATAATGGACAAAGATAATCCTAGTAGTTGTACTTACAGGAAACCAAGTACCTTTGTCCCCATAATGCACCCAGGGATACAAACTTTCATTGATGTATGTGAGACTGGTTTTAGAAACTTACATGAACAAGGAACAAAAAAGAGTTTCTGTACCTTATCTGTTTGTGAAAATAGAGCTTTACAAGAATTAAAAAGTATGCGCTCTATCGAAGTTAAGCAGGCTGACAAAGGTGGAGGGATAGTTATACTTGATAAAGAACTATATTTGCAACAGATGAGACTTTTGTTGTAGGATACACGTACTTATCAATGTATTACTAAAACAATTGTGAATGGTGTTATGGAAAAGGTATCATTTCTGATTTTCGATCTTTTAATGACTAATTTGATTGATGAGCAACTTTTTTAAGTTTTTCAGCATTGATCATTCAGTTATACCTAGAATATATGGCCTACCTAAGATTCACAAAAATATTGAAACACCTCCCATGAAGCCAATTGTGTCAGGAGCGGGTTGGTGTACAGAACCCCTTTCTAGATATGTGGAAGACAGTTTACACTGTCAGTTAGAAGGTTGTTACACTATACTATGAGATACTAAAAGATTTCTAGAAAGATTGCATGATAGAGTTACCACTATAGAAGAAGATTATAGTTTTGTTACTATGGATATAGAGTCATTATTCACATGCATACCTAATGACTGGGGAATAGAGAAAGTTAGGGAATTCCTTACGCTAAATAGATGTTATGAAAATGAGCAGATACAACTCATTTGAAATCTCCTTGAAATCATATTAGAGAATAACATCTTTGTGTTTGAGAATGAGTTCTATCTTCAGAAGGTTGGCATGGCTATGAGCACTGCTTGTGCTAATAGCTACGCCAGCCTAGCTTTAGTGAGTTGGGAACAACAGACATTTCTTTCAAAGATTAACCCATTCCTACATAATATTCTATGGTACGTTCGTTTTGTAGATGATGTCTTTATGTTATGGAAAGGGAACGTGAATGAACTCACTGATTTTGTGAACTACTTACATACCCAAACCCAGTTTTTAAGGTTTACGTACCAGCACTCTAACAGTGACATTGATTTCTTGGATGTGAAAGTTAAGAAATCTGATTTGAATGAGGTTAGTAGTAGCATCTACAGAAAACCCACCCAAAGGAATGTTTTACTACACAAAACTAGCATGCACCCTAGACACATTCCAAGAAATGTACGTAAAGGCCAGGTCTACAGGGTGCTGTGGCTACACAATAGGGATGATGAAGCAGAAGTAGCCCTAGACAATTTGAAATGTGACTTCCTAGAGAGAGGTTATTCTGAACAGGAGATTAACTCCACCATAGAACAAGCTTGGAAACAAAGAGGAAACGGATGTAAACCTTATCTAACAAATGGGACACAGAAGGACCACGGTGATAGTCGTGCTCTAGATAATAAAGGATTTAGGGTTGTATTCCAATGCTCAAGTGATGTTAATGAATACACTAGAATTATTAAGAGAAATTGGCATATTCTATATGAAGTACCAGAGCTTTTAGACAAAATTGGAAACATTCCGTCATTCTCCTTTAGAAATAATAAGTCCTTGAAGCAACATCTATGTAATAAAATGGACTTACATAGATCTACTCAATCAGTACGCATAGGCACTTTCCTTCCATGTAGACGGTGTTCTGCATGTAAATATTTGTATAGTAATAGGACATTTACGCATCCCATACGTAGATTTACTATCACAAGTTATAATTATGTTGACTGCAGAACTGAGAATATTGTTTATTTCTCCTTTTGCCAGAAATTTCACGTGTACTGTGTGGGAAAGACTAACAGAATGTTCAAGGATAGGATCCTTGAGCATATTCGAGATATAAATAGTGGTAAGGAAACCAATGCTTTAGCTAACCATGTTAAACAGAACGACTCTACACACACTTTTAGGTTTTTTGCCATTCAGGTTGTTCATCCAAGTATAAGAGGTGGTGATATAGAAAATTTAACGGAGAGTATTGAGCAGAAATGGATTCTCTCGCTAAATGCTGAGAGATACCCTGGACTCAATGGTATTTCTTCTCTGAAAAATTTTTTGAAGTCTCGTCATCTGAAATGTTAACAGCTATAGTTGTTTTTTTTATATACATATATATATATATATATATATATATATATATATATATATATATATATATATAATCTTCTATATATAACTTATATGTGTTTATGTGCATATATACTCTTTTTATATATACCTGCATTTTCATGAATAGCACAGTGGGCATTTTTATTAGTACTTTTAACAACTGATGTTAAAGTTATTTATTTTATACATATGTATTCTGTACACGTTTTATTTGGTTTTTATTAGAGTTTGTGATGAGTTTGAACAAACATGTGATCTTAATTGTCAGCTGACTATTAGCTACACTATAAATGTTGGTTTTATCTTTATTCATGTGTCTGATGAAGCGACGAGTTCTGTCGTGAAAGCGCTCACCTTTGTTGTATTTTTTACTTCTACAACAAATACTTGGTGTGTCAGCTTGGTGCAGTTTTTCATTTGTTTAGCTCTTCTGGTATCTGCACCTGCTTGCTTTAAGCCGTTTGTGTTTTTCAGTAGGATACTGAGTATAGTTGACAGGGCTCTGAGTCGGTCCATGTCAGACATGTTGTTTAAGCTTTGTATACTTATAGTAAGGTATCTCTGTGGGTGTTCCAGTTGTTGCATATGTCTGGAACAGATACATGCCAAAGGGGGATTATATTCAGTGACTGGTATAATGGGGGAAATGGCATCCCTAGATGTAGACACAGTCTCTTTGTTTATAAGCTGTGCAGTGTAAAAGGACTTTCTTTACAGCAATAGATATATGTTGGTCAAAAGTTTGGTCACTGTCCACATAAGTTCCCAAATTCCAAACAACTGGGTCAACTCTTAGGGGCATATTGTCAGTGTGGTAGTTCCCCTGGGGTAGATGACTTCCCAATAAACATGCATTTTGGCATTTAGTTCTAGACCATGATTTTGACATCAGTTATATATCTGAGACAAACCTTCCTGATGGATGGCTAACTCCATTATAGGATTCATTGACTGCTCCTAGCTTGCACTCATCTGTAAACTTAGTCAGCCAGAGCCTTTGGCATTAGTTTTTACTTCAGAAAAGTAGATGCCAAACAAGAAAGATTGCAGCACAGAACCCTGGGGAAATTCACTGGTGACTTTTCTCTTTGTGGAGGTAACTTCCCCTGTTTTGATTATCTGCGTCCTGTCTGTGAGCTAGTTTGCCAATCCAGCAGGTGGCATAGTGGTTTATTCCCAGTTTATTTAGCTTTTCTACTATGCATAAGTGGGGAATTGTGTCAAAAGCTTTGGCCAGGTTGAGGTATGTGGTGTGTACTGATTTGCCTTCATCCATTGCTTTGGTGACCTTTTAAAAAAATCCACCAGGTTGAGTAAGCATGATCTTCCTTAGATGAATCCAGACTGAGATGGGTTCATTATTTGGAGATTCCGTAAGTCCTGACTGATTAATTCCATGATAAGTCTTGCCATGGCTCTGCATATCAGGCTGGTCAAACTTATAGGTCTGTAATTACCTGTGTTTGTGGAAAGTCCTGCCCTATGTAGGAGAATGACAACAGCCGTTCTCCATTAGCTTGGTGCGAAACCTGTATGGAGGCTAAGACTGAACTGTATTGTTAGAGGTATGGCTACTATTGCTTTCTTCTACTTCAGAGAACTTTTAACAGGCATTTAAACTAGTTTACTGTTCAC